>NW_026611737.1:0-5000 GCF_023638135.1 Falco biarmicus
CTAACCCTAACCCTAACCCTAACCCTAACCCTAACCCTAACCCTAACCCTAACCCTAACCCTAACCCTAACCCTAACCCTAACCCTAACCCTAACCCTAACCCTAACCCTAACCCTAACCCTAACCCTAACCCTAACCCTAACCCTAACCCTAACCCTAACCCTAACCCTAACCCTAACCCTAACCCTAACCCTAACCCTAACCCTAACCCTAACCCTAACCCTAACCCTAACCCTAACCCTAACCCTAACCCTAACCCTAACCCTAACCCTAACCCTAACCCTAACCCTAACCCTAACCCTAACCCTAACCCTAACCCTAACCCTAACCCTAACCCTAACCCTAACCCTAACCCTAACCCTAACCCTAACCCTAACCCTAACCCTAACCCTAACCCTAACCCTAACCCTAACCCTAACCCTAACCCTAACCCTAACCCTAACCCTAACCCTAACCCTAACCCTAACCCTAACCCTAACCCTAACCCTAACCCTAACCCTAACCCTAACCCTAACCCTAACCCTAACCCTAACCCTAACCCTAACCCTAACCCTAACCCTAACCCTAACCCTAACCCTAACCCTAACCCTAACCCTAACCCTAACCCTAACCCTAACCCTAACCCTAACCCTAACCCTAACCCTAACCCTAACCCTAACCCTAACCCTAACCCTAACCCTAACCCTAACCCTAACCCTAACCCTAACCCTAACCCTAACCCTAACCCTAACCCTAACCCTAACCCTAACCCTAACCCTAACCCTAACCCTAACCCTAACCCTAACCCTAACCCTAACCCTAACCCTAACCCTAACCCTAACCCTAACCCTAACCCTAACCCTAACCCTAACCCTAACCCTAACCCTAACCCTAACCCTAACCCTAACCCTAACCCTAACCCTAACCCTAACCCTAACCCTAACCCTAACCCTAACCCTAACCCTAACCCTAACCCTAACCCTAACCCTAACCCTAACCCTAACCCTAACCCTAACCCTAACCCTAACCCTAACCCTAACCCTAACCCTAACCCTAACCCTAACCCTAACCCTAACCCTAACCCTAACCCTAACCCTAACCCTAACCCTAACCCTAACCCTAACCCTAACCCTAACCCTAACCCTAACCCTAACCCTAACCCTAACCCTAACCCTAACCCTAACCCTAACCCTAACCCTAACCCTAACCCTAACCCTAACCCTAACCCTAACCCTAACCCTAACCCTAACCCTAACCCTAACCCTAACCCTAACCCTAACCCTAACCCTAACCCTAACCCTAACCCTAACCCTAACCCTAACCCTAACCCTAACCCTAACCCTAACCCTAACCCTAACCCTAACCCTAACCCTAACCCTAACCCTAACCCTAACCCTAACCCTAACCCTAACCCTAACCCTAACCCTAACCCTAACCCTAACCCTAACCCTAACCCTAACCCTAACCCTAACCCTAACCCTAACCCTAACCCTAACCCTAACCCTAACCCTAACCCTAACCCTAACCCTAACCCTAACCCTAACCCTAACCCTAACCCTAACCCTAACCCTAACCCTAACCCTAACCCTAACCCTAACCCTAACCCTAACCCTAACCCTAACCCTAACCCTAACCCTAACCCTAACCCTAACCCTAACCCTAACCCTAACCCTAACCCTAACCCTAACCCTAACCCTAACCCTAACCCTAACCCTAACCCTAACCCTAACCCTAACCCTAACCCTAACCCTAACCCTAACCCTAACCCTAACCCTAACCCTAACCCTAACCCTAACCCTAACCCTAACCCTAACCCTAACCCTAACCCTAACCCTAACCCTAACCCTAACCCTAACCCTAACCCTAACCCTAACCCTAACCCTAACCCTAACCCTAACCCTAACCCTAACCCTAACCCTAACCCTAACCCTAACCCTAACCCTAACCCTAACCCTAACCCTAACCCTAACCCTAACCCTAACCCTAACCCTAACCCTAACCCTAACCCTAACCCTAACCCTAACCCTAACCCTAACCCTAACCCTAACCCTAACCCTAACCCTAACCCTAACCCTAACCCTAACCCTAACCCTAACCCTAACCCTAACCCTAACCCTAACCCTAACCCTAACCCTAACCCTAACCCTAACCCTAACCCTAACCCTAACCCTAACCCTAACCCTAACCCTAACCCTAACCCTAACCCTAACCCTAACCCTAACCCTAACCCTAACCCTAACCCTAACCCTAACCCTAACCCTAACCCTAACCCTAACCCTAACCCTAACCCTAACCCTAACCCTAACCCTAACCCTAACCCTAACCCTAACCCTAACCCTAACCCTAACCCTAACCCTAACCCTAACCCTAACCCTAACCCTAACCCTAACCCTAACCCTAACCCTAACCCTAACCCTAACCCTAACCCTAACCCTAACCCTAACCCTAACCCTAACCCTAACCCTAACCCTAACCCTAACCCTAACCCTAACCCTAACCCTAACCCTAACCCTAACCCTAACCCTAACCCTAACCCTAACCCTAACCCTAACCCTAACCCTAACCCTAACCCTAACCCTAACCCTAACCCTAACCCTAACCCTAACCCTAACCCTAACCCTAACCCTAACCCTAACCCTAACCCTAACCCTAACCCTAACCCTAACCCTAACCCTAACCCTAACCCTAACCCTAACCCTAACCCTAACCCTAACCCTAACCCTAACCCTAACCCTAACCCTAACCCTAACCCTAACCCTAACCCTAACCCTAACCCTAACCCTAACCCTAACCCTAACCCTAACCCTAACCCTAACCCTAACCCTAACCCTAACCCTAACCCTAACCCTAACCCTAACCCTAACCCTAACCCTAACCCTAACCCTAACCCTAACCCTAACCCTAACCCTAACCCTAACCCTAACCCTAACCCTAACCCTAACCCTAACCCTAACCCTAACCCTAACCCTAACCCTAACCCTAACCCTAACCCTAACCCTAACCCTAACCCTAACCCTAACCCTAACCCTAACCCTAACCCTAACCCTAACCCTAACCCTAACCCTAACCCTAACCCTAACCCTAACCCTAACCCTAACCCTAACCCTAACCCTAACCCTAACCCTAACCCTAACCCTAACCCTAACCCTAACCCTAACCCTAACCCTAACCCTAACCCTAACCCTAACCCTAACCCTAACCCTAACCCTAACCCTAACCCTAACCCTAACCCTAACCCTAACCCTAACCCTAACCCTAACCCTAACCCTAACCCTAACCCTAACCCTAACCCTAACCCTAACCCTAACCCTAACCCTAACCCTAACCCTAACCCTAACCCTAACCCTAACCCTAACCCTAACCCTAACCCTAACCCTAACCCTAACCCTAACCCTAACCCTAACCCTAACCCTAACCCTAACCCTAACCCTAACCCTAACCCTAACCCTAACCCTAACCCTAACCCTAACCCTAACCCTAACCCTAACCCTAACCCTAACCCTAACCCTAACCCTAACCCTAACCCTAACCCTAACCCTAACCCTAACCCTAACCCTAACCCTAACCCTAACCCTAACCCTAACCCTAACCCTAACCCTAACCCTAACCCTAACCCTAACCCTAACCCTAACCCTAACCCTAACCCTAACCCTAACCCTAACCCTAACCCTAACCCTAACCCTAACCCTAACCCTAACCCTAACCCTAACCCTAACCCTAACCCTAACCCTAACCCTAACCCTAACCCTAACCCTAACCCTAACCCTAACCCTAACCCTAACCCTAACCCTAACCCTAACCCTAACCCTAACCCTAACCCTAACCCTAACCCTAACCCTAACCCTAACCCTAACCCTAACCCTAACCCTAACCCTAACCCTAACCCTAACCCTAACCCTAACCCTAACCCTAACCCTAACCCTAACCCTAACCCTAACCCTAACCCTAACCCTAACCCTAACCCTAACCCTAACCCTAACCCTAACCCTAACCCTAACCCTAACCCTAACCCTAACCCTAACCCTAACCCTAACCCTAACCCTAACCCTAACCCTAACCCTAACCCTAACCCTAACCCTAACCCTAACCCTAACCCTAACCCTAACCCTAACCCTAACCCTAACCCTAACCCTAACCCTAACCCTAACCCTAACCCTAACCCTAACCCTAACCCTAACCCTAACCCTAACCCTAACCCTAACCCTAACCCTAACCCTAACCCTAACCCTAACCCTAACCCTAACCCTAACCCTAACCCTAACCCTAACCCTAACCCTAACCCTAACCCTAACCCTAACCCTAACCCTAACCCTAACCCTAACCCTAACCCTAACCCTAACCCTAACCCTAACCCTAACCCTAACCCTAACCCTAACCCTAACCCTAACCCTAACCCTAACCCTAACCCTAACCCTAACCCTAACCCTAACCCTAACCCTAACCCTAACCCTAACCCTAACCCTAACCCTAACCCTAACCCTAACCCTAACCCTAACCCTAACCCTAACCCTAACCCTAACCCTAACCCTAACCCTAACCCTAACCCTAACCCTAACCCTAACCCTAACCCTAACCCTAACCCTAACCCTAACCCTAACCCTAACCCTAACCCTAACCCTAACCCTAACCCTAACCCTAACCCTAACCCTAACCCTAACCCTAACCCTAACCCTAACCCTAACCCTAACCCTAACCCTAACCCTAACCCTAACCCTAACCCTAACCCTAACCCTAACCCTAACCCTAACCCTAACCCTAACCCTAACCCTAACCCTAACCCTAACCCTAACCCTAACCCTAACCCTAACCCTAACCCTAACCCTAACCCTAACCCTAACCCTAACCCTAACCCTAACCCTAACCCTAACCCTAACCCTAACCCTAACCCTAACCCTAACCCTAACCCTAACCCTAACCCTAACCCTAACCCTAACCCTAACCCTAACCCTAACCCTAACCCTAACCCTAACCCTAACCCTAACCCTAACCCTAACCCTAACCCTAACCCTAACCCTAACCCT